>NC_057407.1:21133628-21136146 GCF_019320065.1 Cervus canadensis | reverse complement strand
AAAAAAAAAAAAAAAAAAGAACTAGTGCCTGGCAGCCACCATTGGAGAGGTGCCTAAAAATAGAAATAATTCATTGAAACCTTATCAGAATGGTGCTCAAGGACGCCAAGCTGCTTGGGAAAACCCTGCAGAAAGTCAAGTAAGACCTCACAAATACAGATAAAAAAGACTCAGGAATAAGAGTCTGAACTGGGTTTCATTTTAGAAATTGTTGCTGTTCAGTCACTAAGTTGTGTCTGACTCTTTGCCAGCCCATGAACTGCAACACACTAGGTCCCTTTGTCCTCCAGTATCTCCCAGAGTTTGCTCAAATATATGTCCATTGAGTTGATAATGCTATCTAACCATCTTATCCTCTGCTGCCCCCTTCTTCTTTTGCCTTCAATCTTTCCCACCATCAAGGTCTTTTCCAATGACTTGGCTCTCCGCATAAGGTGGCCAAAGCATTGGAGCTTCAGCTTTAGCATCAGTCCTTCCAATGAATATTCAGAGTGGATTTCTTTTAGGATTGACTGCTTTGATCTCCTTGCAGCCCAAGGGACTCTCAAGAGCCTTCTCCAGCACCACAATTTGAAAGCCTCAATTCTTTGGTGCTCAGCTTCTGTATCAGCCTTCTTTATGGTTCAAGCCCCTTCACCACAAGGGTGGGGTCCATGAAGAGGTCTCTAGAGACAGAGGTTTTTATTTCATTATATGTGGCTCACACTGATGTGATTTTAAGAGTGCTCCTCACCAAACCCATTTGTATGATATGTAAGAGTTCTCTGTTAGAACCAAAAGATTGGTATCAAATGAATACTACATAAAATTGGTCGATAATATTCAGTTGATAGACACAGATTAAGCAGTTCCTCTCACTGCAATGCAATCTATAATACTTATGTGTCTAATCAATGCTTTAAGTAAGTTCCAGCTTACCTCAACTTTGGACAAACCCAGATGCCAAATAAGCGAGATCTACATTAATTAACTCTATGATTTTATATGCAGCAACCTAGGAATTTGCATGAACATAAAAATCACATAACTTAATACATATTCAGAGAACTCAAAGGACTGAGAAAAATAGAATCTGCTATATAAATGTATTCAGGCAAGTCAATGTATAGGTATGTTTAGGACTCCCACAAAACCCAAAGTAGGGGAATTCAATGCTAATATCTTTCTCAAAAGACAGCTAGGCAGTCCTAATAAAGAAACAATGGAAATGTTACTCAGCCATAAAAAAAAAATAGAATGAAATAATGCCATTTGCAGCAACAAGGATGGACCTGGAGACAGTCATACTAAGGGAGAAAGTCAAAGACAAATCTCATGGGATAGTGCTTATATGTGGAATCTAAAAAAAAAAAGAAAACAAAGTGATCTCCAAAATAGAAATAAGTTACAAATGTATAAACAAAATCACAGTTACCGGTAAGTAAGGGGGTCACTGGGATTGACACATACGCGCTACTGTATATAAAACAGATAACTAATAAGAACCTACTATACAGTGGAGGGAACTGTACTCAGTGCTCTGGAATGGCCTATGTGGGAAAAGAATCTAAAAAAGAGTGGATATATATGTGTATGGAAAACTGATTCACTTTGCTGTATGGCAGAAATTAACACAACATTGTAAATCAACTATACTTCAATAAAAAATAATAGATACCCCAAATACTGTGTGTTTTACTGTATCACATTTGGGTGCTTACTTGTTGCAAGTGAAAGATAGGAGGGTTAAAGCTTTATGGAAGTTCTCCAAATAGTCTTTTGTTTCTCTCACAAACCACAGGACTGCATTCCTCAAAAATATCACAGCTGGCCAGACAGTATTACCAAGATCAAGATGACAGAGGAAGAAGTGGATACTAGGGAAATGAGGAAAAGTCTCATATAAATAGGAGAAGGCAATGGCACCCCACTCCAGTATTCTTGCCTGGAAAATCCCATGGACGGAGGAGCCTGATGGGCTGCAGTCCACGGGGTAGCAAAGAGTCGGACACGACTGAGAGACATCACTTTCACTTTTCACTTTCATGCACTGGAGAAGGAAATGGCAACCCACTCCAGTATTCGTGCCTGGAGAATCCCAGGGACGGCGGAGCCTGGTGGGCTGCCGTCTATGGGGTCGGACACGACTGAAGTGACTTAGCAGCGGCAGCAGCAGCAGCTCATATAAATAAAACTAAGTTTCTTCTTTATTTGTTACCACATCATGGAAAAATAGTTGAATGGATTTCTACCAACTAAAAAGAGCTGTGCAAAACAGTTTGTCTTTACATTGAATCCCTGTGGTATACCAGACAAGTGCTTTGGGAGTACGGGTCAAACGTATGCTCAAGTAAGGCAGGTATTGGAATTTCCCCGAGTGGTCCAGTGGCTAAGACTCCACTTTCCTGATTCAGGGAGGCCCGGTTTCAATCCCTGGTCGAGGAACTAGATCCCACATGCTACAACTAAAGATCCCGTATACTGCAAATAAGACCCAGTGCAGCCAAATAAATACTAAAAAAAAAAAAAAAAAAAAGGA